>NW_021635558.1:0-29087 GCF_004799145.2 Neltuma alba | reverse complement strand
TTATCCACGAAGAAATTTTATAGCGTAAGAATCAACACCAGATGTGGCAATCATAAAGTATAGAATACTGTATGGCATGTTTCTTGAGATTCCTAATACTTGTTGTTATAGATCTCTTTGGCCTAGTGAAAGATGTCACACTGTTGGAACAGATAACCTTAAGAGGGGAAACATAGAGCAGTTTTGCTTTTGAATATGTGATGATTGGTAAGAAAGTTCCATAACTCCCTGACTATGTTGAGAATTTTAGATACAAATGTTTAGTTTATTTTATCCACAGCAGAATCAGCTATCATGTAATGTTACGGGGCTCTTGTGCCTTTGGGCCTATTCAAAGTTTACAGCACTTGACAAACATGATAGAGATAACTCATCGTCGTTTCTTTATTGTGGATCAAGGTTGACAGGATATTTGGTGAGTTGTGTTACATATTTTGGCTATCATTTGGAGGAGAAATTCCATCTTCTTAGGGACAAAACAAAATTGTGCTTTTCCCCAAGATATTTATGGTTGACCAGCTATGAAGACCTAACAAAAGTTGCCTTTGATTACAAGGACCCGCAGATAGATCTCTTCAGGCAAAATATAAGGCGTCTCCAGCTGAACACCCAACAGAACAGAAGAAATGCTAGCACTTTGAGAACTGTCATGTCTTTGAAGGGTAATATGGTCCTTACTGAGGTTTGGCACCGCGAACTTGTCAGGCGATTCAACAGAATACTAAAAGAAGATATTTACTTATGTGTTTTGAAGATTTTTAGTGGAAAGAGGCTCAAACATAGTCAACAACACTTTCACTATTGTGTTGGAGGAATATTCATCCTTCGAGCTTTCATGAGAAGTAATCAAGGCTCTAAGAATTCTGTTCAGTCCTCTTTTCAGAGTGGTCAACACCAGGCCAACTGAGCTCTAACTTATAAGTGAGTCATTTCACAGTAGCATTAATGGATTCACACTATATTCACTTAGAGATGTTTGTTTGTAAATGATAAATTTCCTCTGCAGATGTTTTCAGAGTGTTAAGGGATGTGCACCCACTGGAATACATTAATGTTGAAGGTGAATTGCTTGAGGAATTTAACTTTTGCATAATGGATGATTGGTACGTAAATCGTGCCCAACCCTTTAAAAAAATTAGCTTCTACTATTTTAAACTTACACCAACATGCTTGTAAAACACTGGCAACCTCTGCTTTTGTACATTGCGTGTGCTATGTGCCTTTTGGGCTTATGCTAAATACACTACACACCCACAGGTTACAGATCATATCGTTGTTCTTCAATTGGTGACAGCTGAGAAACTTTTCAGTAATCAGTTTCAGATGGCATTTGATTTAAGTGTTCTTTGCTTTATTTAATTTGATACTGTACATAATAATGGTTATTTTGGACATAGGCGTTACATGCTTCAAGAGTCACAAGGATTTTACGAGGATGCACTTTGATTATGAGGACTCCAGCATTGCTTTGCTGCAACGCAACTTGCAACGCCAGTCTTATTAGAAAATCATGTCTCTATTTATTTGTTCTCTAAATGCCTCACCAGCATTTTACCTTACAATTTTTAGAAGATAACTTATGTCATGGGTGCAGGCTAATTACTATTTGCCATATTGTATTGGCTTATTTTTCACTTTTAAAATTTTGGTCGATCTTTTTGTGGATGTCCGCATCAAAATTCCATCACAAGATGAGATAATTTTTCATTTACATTTTAATATGTGTTGAACTATCAATAGTAAAAGAGAATGAGTTGTTTATGTTTTATTTTTAAATCTCCTTAATAGACAAGAGTAAATACATTGTAAAATCCAACATAGGGCTACACTGAAAAAAACAATTCATGGGTAACCAAAAAAAAGGGGTAAACCTAAATTAAAGTAATAAATGGGTTACCAATATAATTTTGTTCATACATTTGCTATTGTAATTGTAATAAATAAAAATTTAGTGATAGAGCATGTCCGGCCTCATTTATTCCAATTTGATCAATCGTTGAATTGAATACCTGAATGAAAGGAGAATCTATATAACATCTTTTTTAATCACATGTCGTAAACAGAAATACCATACAAATTCTTATTCATATTATTTTAATTCTGGATCCTAATACAAATATATCTAATACTCATATAATTATAATTATTATAACTATATATAAAATTTTGTATAATTTGTAACTAATATTTATTAATTTATTTAAAAAATCACATGAGGCCAATAAAAATTTATACAATAGACCATACCCTTCTTCAAACTTGATTATATATAGGCCCATGGTAGTTTAATTTAACATATTACATTTATTTCCTTCCTTTTTTAAATTTCTTTTCTTTGTTTCCAGCCGTAATTGAATTCTAAAAAGAAATGTCTACTTATCTACTTAGCATTTGTTTATAATTTAACTGTTCATATTTTATGATCTCATTCATTTTTACCAAATGTAACCAAGGAATAGGTGATAATCAAGATAGATTCCAATTAATATTTTCTCCATCCCATTCTATAATAGGACACAAAATAAGAAAATTAACAAAACCAGATACTCTTATTTGTATGGATTATCACACCATGATAGAGGGGAACTATGAATCTGGAAAATGACTATTCTATCTTTCATTTATTGTTACATAATTTCTCACCACCTATTCTCAAACTTTGATCTCATCTCCTAAGCATTGCAAATTCAATTTTGCTGTTTCTGAAAACAATGACTGTCTTGACTATTTTTGATACAGGATATGATTTTCTAATATCGGGAGCCTTTTAGGATTTTCTAGATAACAAAAGGGTTAAAAAAAATCACCTAATTAACTTGTCTTTTTAAATCTAAGTTTCATAGTTTCATAATTAAAACATTGATCACGGGCCGCGGCAAAATAAATGCATAAGAGTAAAAAGATATTAGTGCATTGGGGATTGAGAAATACAAGCAATGTTTCAAGTTATCTACGCTAACTACAGTGACCTTTTAGCATTTCACTTCATGAAAATCCATCCGCACTATAGTATTCAAATACAACACAAATGTGGATGATGAGGAAAATATGGTATAAATGGTCCCCGTACTTTCACTTGAACTAATAATCTCATTTCTTTGTTTCCTGCGTTGATTGTTGTTACCATCGTTTCCTCACTTTATTTCTGCCGTTGGATTCACGCACTAGTTCCTTCATTCTATTGCCTAAGAGTTAAGGAGAAGCACGGCTCTTTCATACGTATCTAATTCTTTATTGTTATTTTAGTCCTATGTTTCAACATAAGTATTTCTTGATGGGTCTATCATGGTTTTCGGGATGGAATTTGGCTTAGACATTGAGTCTAGGTGTATTAAAATCTTTTGCATCTTCTTCTTCAGAAATACAAAGAGCATACTTGAAAGATTCCAGCATTTTCATTTCTTTTTTCTTTCTTCTTTGCACAAGATTTGGAAAACTGACATTTTTCCCTGCATAATAAACATGTGTCTACTTTTCTTAGATTTTAAGGAATAATGGACTCAAATAATCACCATCGATGGTTAAAACATAATTTCTCTGACACCATCAAAAAGAAACTCGACAGGGAGAATGAGATGTGTGAGTGATAATCCACTTTCTCACCCCAATAACATCAACACTACGGATGATTGGACCCAATCCGTCTTGCAAGAAGTTGTTCTTGAAGATGGTGAAATTTCAACGACCCTAGGTAAGACCACATCCTTGATTACCAGTTCTGTAGATATTTGCACTCCTTTAACCACATTAAATTAGCCATTCTTCATCTAACCATTTAGACTATTACGAGGAAACACTAGTAGAAAAAAGGTCATTTTCGTCTGTTCTAAAGGTCCTTTCTTGTCTGTTTTGAGGGGGACGTAGATGAAGGAGATGTAGATAGAAACTGAATATTCGTCTGTTTATCAACAGATGAATATAATGTAATATATTCATCTGTTAACTTGAACAGACGAATATGATATGTCATATTCATCTGTTCAACTTAACAGACGAAAAAAAGGGTACTATATTCGTCTGTTCAAGATGAACAGACGAATATAGTACACTATTTTTGTCTGTTAAGTTGAACAGACGAAAATGTTACATTAAAAAAAAAACTACGCACAAATGTGAAATTTCCCGAATTCTTTTACAGAAAATCCTGAGATGAACAGATGAATATAGTACACCTTTTTCGTCTATGATAAGTCTTATTATTTGCATACATTTCTAGCCCTAAACTCATGCTTTTGCCATCTATATTTGCATACTTTGGGCATAATTAGCTCCCATTGTGCATAAGAGTTGGTGAGAGGAATTGTGAGGTTTTGCAGGTGTTTTTGCATGTTTTTATATGATTTTATATGTGTATACTTTTGATCCCTGCTTTGGTATGAATTTCAGGGAGTTTCAGTAGCATTTTCGCCATTCTGTCTGAGGCGCCATGGCGGATTTGGGAAAGCGCCGCGGCAGATTCCCAAAGTCACTCTCGGCCAAAAGTGTCGCGGCGGATGGACAAAGGCGCCACGGCGGACGGAAGTTTTCATGAAGCTCAGGACTCACTAATCGAAATGACGCCTTACAGGATAGGCGCCGCGGCGGATTGGCGAAGGCGCCGCGGCGGATGACGAAAAATTCCAGATTTAAATGCAGAGTCGCGCGCTTCAACCGAGAACGAGATTTTCAGTTCCTCATTCTTCCCCCAGACACGATTTTCTTGCTCTCTCGCCCTCTCTCAATTCTCTCTTCCATTTTCGTCTAAATTCATCAATTTCCACCGATCAACCATGGATCTTTCATCAATTCTTGCTGTTTCTACCCTAATCCAGAGTATGAGTAGCTGAATTTCCTAGTTTTCCTAGCAATGAAGCTGACCTGAGTTTATGAAGCTGAACAGGGAGTCATTTCAGATCCATTTTCCACTTTCTATTCTAAGGTTCATTTGTTTCAGTTGAATAATTGTGATTAGAATAAAGGTTGAGTGATTAGATTTATGTTTCTTGGGATTTAGATCTGATTGAACATTTAGATGTGAGTTGTGTCCTTTAATTTAGTTGAATAGAGGATTCTCTGTTGATTTGTAAATCTAATTTGTTTTACTTGGACTGTTGTTCTGTAAATCTGAATTTTGGTTGACTATATTGATGATTCACAGTTGTAGTCATCCTTAGAGAATTGCAACTTGCTTCTCAAGTGTTCTTGTCAATTGATTTTCCTTCTCACAGATCAAGATAATGAATCTAGTAAGATAAGTTGTTTCTGATCTGTGTTAAGAGAGATTTGAGTAGTAGCTGAATCTATCCATTTAATTGACATTAAGAGACTCCAAATTATAAGATTGAACAAGGAAGGTTGGATAAATTGCTAGGGGAACTACTATCTCTTATCTGAATCTCATTTGCAATTTACCTTTCATTAGATTTGTTTCTTGTTTTGATTTCTCTTTTCTAAAACTCAAGCTTTCATCTTGGTAATTTGATAATTAAAAGTGAATTGTTAAGAATTGAAATACAACTTAAGGCTCCTTGAGAAGAATGACCTAGGTAGTGCCTCACTTGCTGCATTTCCCTAGTAAAACTTTAATTACCTAGCGACAAGGTTTATCAAATTGGTGCCGTTGCCGGGGAACCTTACTTGTTGAGGTTCTAAGCAATTCACTGGTGTGCCAAGAAAATTTTTTTTTTTATATTTGAAAACCCAAAACTTCATAAAAAGTAACTTTAGTGTTTTTGAGTTGTGTTTGCATTTTCAATCTTGTGCTTTGTTGTGAGTTGTTGCCTTTTAATTGTTCTTCCACTAAATCTAATGATGGTTGATTGTTTTTATGTTTTTGAGATCTTTTCTTGTTGAAAAATTAATACCATTGTGTTAAGGGTTCAATTTGCAGGAGTGAAGGTGTGAACAGTGTCAGAAGCTGCTGCAGAATTCGTCCACCTGGTTTATCAATACCAGGCACCGCGGCGGATATCACCAGGCGCCGCAGCGCCTTTCACAGTAGCGATTCTGCAACAAGCACCGCGGTGGATTTCACCAGAGGCCACAGCGCCTGTCCGATTTCAGCTCGGCACTCGTCTCTGTAATAGAGGCCGCGGCAGATCTGAGGAAGTGCCGCGGCGGATTTCACCTAATTCCCTCTTAACTTTTTGTTCTTTTCTCTGATTTCTTTCTTTTGTCTAATTGCTTTTTCACATTTATTTTATTAGTCTATTCTCTTGTTCTTTAGTTGCATGTCCCAGGATAAGGCTCTTATACCTTTTGATTGGGAAAAAAATAGAACTCTTAGGCAAATCAAGAAAACCAAACAAATAGCTGAGTCTAGTAAGCAACCTATAGTAAGTGAACCTTCTCCTCAAGTTGAAACTTGCTCTTCCTCAGAATCTGAATCTACTTTAGGAGGGTTTATAGACAATCATTTTGTGATGGATCAAAATAATAACAATGCTCAAACTGAGAGAGGTGATGCTACAAATAGACCTCAAAATGAAAGGCAAGCTGAAAATGTTCTCCATAATGCTAATCTTCAATTGAATAGAGATAAGGAAAATAGGAGCATTAGAGAAATTAATAACTCAAGTGTGAACTGTGATCCATGTGGTTTTTATAACTTTGAAGCTGATTTTGAACTTAAAGGTACTTTGATTAATACCTTACCAAGATTTCTTGGTCTTGCAAGTGATGATCCATATAAACATCTCCAAACATGCATGCTGTTTGCTCTTCTATGAAGCCCCATGGTGCTTAATTGGAAGATGTGCTAAGGAGAGCTTTCCACTTCACATTAGAAGGAAATGCTAAGGAATGGTTGCAAAGTCTACCTCAGCACTTCATAACACTTACATGGGAACAACTTAAGAAGGCCTTTTTAGAGAAGTACTTTCCTGCATCAAGGACTTCTAAATTAAGGAAGGCTATCTATGGAGTTCAACAAGATAGTAGAGAAACCTTGTATGAGTATTGGACAAGATTTCTAGCCATGCTTTCTAAATGTCCAAATCATCAAATCAGCAAGTCTAATCTAGTCCAATATTTCTATGAGGGCTTGCTATCTCATCACAAGAAAACAATAGATGCTGCAACCCATGGTTCACTGTTTGATTTGACTCCTCACAATGCTTGGGAATTATTGGAGAAGATGGCTAACAACAACCAACAATTCAGCACAAGGGACAACCAATCTGTCAATGAAATTTTGAGGTCAAATCCTACTAACTTTAACTCTCAATTTGCTGCCTTGTTAGAGAAGATGGACAAGAGAATGACTAGGACGGAGCAACTCTTGTCAACTAAACAATGTGGTGCTATGGGAACATCTCAAGCCTTGGTAGCTCCCTCTTGTGACTCCTGTGGTTCTATGATGCATTGTACTGAATCTTGCCCTTCTCAATTTGAAGAAGTGTCAGCCATGTATCAACAAAGATCCGGTCAATATCAGCAAAGGAACCCTTTCTCCAACACTTATAACGAAGGATGGAAGGATCATCCCAATTTTAGATGGGGAGGAGGAGAGAACAACAAGGAGAGGTTCATGCAGAATAGGTTCCAGCAACGTCAACATTCAGAACAAGCTATGGTTCCTTCCCAAACTACTCAAGAAGTTGGTAATTCAAGGAATGATGACATGTCCCTCTTGTTGAAAAGCATGAACAGTATGAATGCTAATCTCAGTGCTATGGCATCTCAAATGGACAGAATTGATAAGCATACCACTGCATCTGATGCAAGAATGGCTGCTATAGAGAATAGGGTTGAACAATGGGAGACTAAGACTGCAAATTTGGCTAACTTTGTTACCCAAATTTCAGATAATTTCAGCAGTTTTCAAGCAAAAACAAGTGGAGCTTGCCTTCCAATACTGTGATTAATCCCAAGTCATTGAATGCCATAAATTTGAGAAGTGGAAGAAAGGTGACATTCAATGAGAATGATGAAGAATCTGACTTGGATGAAGATCATTACACTAAGGGGAATTCTATCCAGAAAGAGAAACCACCAAGTGTGGAATCTGAAAGCTTAAGAGAGAAGCAACTTCTGCAAGCAAGAAAAGAAGCCGGATTTAGAAGTGTAACTACTGAAGGTTGCACAACTGAAGCAAGCCCCTTAATTCAGGATAATGAGGGAGTCCATAAAGCACCATTAGGAGAGGATTTGGAGCAATCTTCTTCAAGAATTTCAGAGCCTAACCAGGACAAAGAAAGATAGAGCAAGATAAAGTTGAAGATTCTCACAGGAACAACAAACTAGAAGGTCAAGGTAAGGAGGTAAGCTTGAAAGATCTACCCTTCCCTAGAGCTTTTATTTGGACAGAAGGTTGCAAAAGAAAAACAAAATAAAGAAGTATTAGATTTCTTTAGTAAAGTAGAAATTAATATTCCTTTGCTGGATTTGTTGAAGAAAGTGCCTGAATATGCAAAATTCTTAAAAGACATTTGCACTAACAAAAGAAAGTTTAAAACTAATGAATTGGTGCAAGTTGGCCCTAATGTTTCAGCCCTTTTTAAAGCTCAATTACCTGTGAAATGCCAAGATCCAGGAGCTTTCTCCATTCCTTGTCAAATTGGTAAGTTTCATATCTCTAAAGCTTTGCTAGATTTAGGTGCTGCTATTAATGTGATGCCAAGTTCTGTTTATTATGCTTTGGGAGTTGAAATCATGAAACCTACAAGTGTCTTAGTGCAACTAGCTGATAAGTCTATTAGGAATCCCAAGGGAATCTTAGAAGACATTTTGGTTCAAGTAAAAGACCTTGTATTTCCTGCTGATTTTTATGTGCTAGATATGACTAATGAGGCCATAAGTGAAAGCACATTAATTTTGGGTAGACCATTTCTAAGAACTGCCAATACCATGATTTGCATGAAAGATGGAATTATAAAAATGGAATTTGGTGGTCAAGAAATTCAATTTAATATGTATGAGATGATGAAACATCCACATGAGGATTATTCTCTGTTGGGGCTTAATATGATTGATGTGTCACTTGAAAATGAGTGTGAATCTATTTTTGAGCATGATAGCAATGATGATACTGAAGATTTCTCCTCCATATATTCTCCTTCATCTTCTTTTTCTTCACACCTTGATGATGTGCCTAGCATTGATTCTAAAATTGATGGCTGGCTTTCCACTTGGAGTGAGTTGTCTTCAGTTTCATCCATTAAGTCTTCCATTGATGCTAATTCCACACTGTCAAGTGATGAACAACTGCAAGAAGATTGCTTGTAGATTTCTCAACAGCACAAGAGAGTGAATCAACTCCTATACAAGAAAGGGAAGGTGAAAGGCACAAGACTCATGATTGCAAGGCTAGCCCAATTCTCATGGATGAACCCCCATTCAAGGAGCATGTAGCTGAACCTTCTGAACAACAGGATTTGTCTTTAAATTCTTATCACATTTTGTATTCCACCCCTGTTTACAAGTCACTTGATCTTAATCTTTAATTATGCAGAACTGGAACACTTCTTGGGAATCATGCGAAGTGTAGCTACTCCCAACCCTAGGAGATTAAGCATGACACCAACCAAATTTGCCGAAATATGCAGCATAGGGAGTGCACTTTTGCAATCTCATTTTACTTGTGAAATTGGAATTCCTCAAGATTATTCTGTATCTAACTTTGAGTTCTCACATGGATTTACAAATGTTTTGAATGCATTGTTGCAGGGACCAATCAAGGAGCATTACTCACATGAGGATGAATGTACAACTGCAGTTTTTGGTATTGAAGCTTTGAAGCAATCTGAAAATAATTGCACTACCTTGGAGCTCAAGAAACTGATACCCTCAGTAGTTCAACCTCCTGAATTGGAGCTTAAACCCTTACCATCAACATTAAAGTATGCATATTTAGCTAAGAATGAAAGACTACCTGTGATAATCTCTAACTCTTTGACTGATCTTGAAGAGTCTCAATTACTTGCTGTTTTGAAGAGGTATAAAAGTGCAATTGGGTGGTCTCTAGCAGATATTCCTGGTATTAATGCTTCAATTTGCACTCATAGAATATTATTAAATGAAAATGCAAAACCCATAAGACAACCTCAAAGAAGACTTAACCCACTCATACTTGATGTTGTTAAAAAGGAAGTAACAAAGCTGCTTAGTGCCAGTATCATATACCCTATTTCAGATAGTGAGTGGGTAAGTCCAGTTCAGGTTGTTCCTAAGAAAAGTGGGATCACTGTGGTTAGGAATGAGAAAAATGAATTAATCCCCACTAGAATCCAGAATTCTTGGCGTGTTTGCATTGATTATAGGAAGCTTAATGATTCTACAAGAAAAGATCATTTTCCCCTACCCTTTATAGATCAAATGCTTGAGAGATTAGCTTGTAAATCTCACTATTGTTTCCTTGATGGTTTCAGTGGCTATTTTCAGGTTCCCATTGCACCTCAAGATCAAGAGAAGACTACATTCACTTGTCCCTTTGGCACATTTGCATATAGAAGAATGCCATTTGGACTATGCAATGCACCGGGCACATTCCAAAGGTGTATGCTATCCATTTAGTGATTTGCTAGAGAATGGGATTGAGGTGTTTATGGATGACTTTACCATCTATGGAAATAATTTTGATGAATGCTTACTGAACTTGGAAAAAGCTCTATCTAAATGTGTTGAAAAGGACCTTATCTTGAATTTTGAAAAATGTCACTTTATGGTTCAGCAAGGAATAGTTCTAGGTCACCTAATTTCTGAAAAGTGAATAGAGGTAGACAAAGCAAAAGTTGAAGTCATTTCATCTCTACCCTATCCAACAAATCTTAAGGAGCTTAGATCTTTCCTAGGCCATGCTGGATTTGATAGAAGGTTCATAAAAGATTTTAGTAAAGTGTCTTTTCCAATGTCCAAATTACTGCAAAAAGATGCTTCCTTTGATTTCACTTATGAGTGTAAAATGTCTTTTGATGAGATTAAATCCAGATTGACTTCTCCACCTATTTTGACTTGCCCTAATTGGAATTTACCATTTGAATTGTGTTGTGATGCCTCTAACAATGCGGTGGGAGCAGTTTTGGGACAAAAGGATGGTAAGGCTTCCAAGGTTATTGCTTATGCTTCAAAGACTCTAGATAAGGCTCAAACTAATTACACAACTACTGAAAAGGAGCTCTTTTCTATTGTTTTTGCATTAGACAAGTTTAGACCTTACCTAATTAACTCTAAGGTTACTGTTTTCACTGATCATTCTGCTGTTAAGTATCTTTTCAGCAAGCCACAATCCAAACCGAGGCTCTTAAGGTGGATGTTGTTGATCCAAGAGTTTGATATTGATATCAAAGACAAACCTGGAGCAGAAAATGTGGTGGCTGACCATCTAAGTCACTTACCAGAAACTACAAGGGGAGTAATTGATTCAGATTCTGTTTGTGATGAGTTTAAGGATTGTTCTGTTTCTGCCTTGTCTCTCATGGAACCTTGGTATTGTCACATTGTCAACTTTTTAGTTGCTGTCTAATTCCTCCTTCATTGTCTCATTTTCAGATGCAGAAGATTAAGAGTGAGTCTAAACACTACATTTGGGATCCCAATCCTTTGGAAGGTATGCAGCGACCAAATCATTCGAAGATGTGTGCCAAATGAAGAATTTCAAGACATCCTGCATGCTTGCCACTCTCAAACTTGTGGAGGTCATTTTAGTGCTAACAAGACTGCAAGAAAAATATTGGAAGCTGGTTTGTATTGGCCATCACTCTTTAAAGACTCTTATGAGTATTGCAAGAATTGTGATATTTGTCAAAGATTTGGTAGCCTAACTAAGAAACATGAACTACCCCAACACCCAATGCTTTTCTGTGAGGTGTTTGAAGTATGGGGTATTGATTTTATGGGCCCCTTTTTTCCTTCTATGGGTTTTACATACATTCTTCTTGCAGTTGATTACCTTTCACGATGGGTAGAGGCCATAGCAACCAAAAAGAATGATGCTGCCACTGTTTCAAAATTTCTGAAAAATAACATCTTTTCTAGATTTGGCATTCCTAGAGCAGTAGTTAGTGATAATGGCACTCATTTTTGTAATAAATTGCTACAAGGGTTATTCACTAAGTATGGTGTAACACATAAGACATCCACACCTTATCATCCCCAAAGTAATGGGCAAGCTGAAAATGCAAATAGAGAAATCAAGAAGGTGTTGGAACACATAGTTAAACCATCTAGGAAGGATTGGAGTGCCAGATTAGATGATGCTTTGTGGGCATATAGAACTGCATTTAAAACCCCAATAGGCATGTCTCCTTATAGATTGGTTTATGGTAAGATGTGTCACCTACCGGTTGAGATTGAACATAAGTCTCTTTGGGCTGTAAAAGCATGTAACCTTGATTTTGATTCTGCTGGTATGGAAAGATTATTGCAATTACAGGAACTTGAAGAGTTGAGACTTGAAGCCTATGAGAATTCCAGGTTCTACAAGGAGAAGACGAAGATGATTCATGACAAGCAAATCCTAAGGAAGACTTTCAAGGTTGGAGATAAAGTGTTGCTGTACAAAGCACGATTCACATTTAAACCTGGGAAGCTGAGCACTAGATGGGAAGGACCATACTTGGTCACTAAAGTCCACAAGTTTGGCATGATAGAGCTGCTAGATGAGAAGAGCAGTAAGACTTTCAAGGTCAATGGCCACCTGCTCAAAATATATAAGGAAAATTTTGACCCACCATAATCTCAGGTTGTCCCCTTCCTTACATACCTTAGTCTGTGATTATTTGATTATTTTCATTCTTGAACTCCAATTTTTGAACAAGTGGGGGGGACATAAATAGTAGCAAGTGTAGGTTATTTTTAGTTGTTTTTTAGTATTTTGTTCCTTCTTTCCATTCCTTCCTTACCATTTTTCCTTGCTATCTTTTGTTCAAATTTGCATTGAGGGCAATGCAAGGTTCAAGTGTGGGGGAGTGAATGTTGTGTTTTGTGTGTTTTGTGTCTTTTGTAAAACCTCAGTTTTCAAAAACTTTTGAAGGTTTAAGCTTGCTTCAGGAATTCTAATGTTACATTTGTGATTGATTTGAATTGGAAATTAATATCCTGAAGTGAAATTTTCTAATGCATAGAGATTAAGCATGATATGTTCTTTAGCTGAAGTGAATGAATATGGAAGACAAAGCCTAGTTGGAAGGATTCTTTGAGCCTTTTATTCATTTCTAATGTGTGCATTCACTTATTTCTTATGCTCTCTAGAACTTGTCTTAGTTCTTAATTAAGACCACATGCAACATTAGTACTCTTGAACATGATTGAGGCATTCATTCAAAGTAGCTACTTAGACCAAATGGCTAAACCCTACATGATTTATCCCTTGTTACCCATTTGAGCCTTTTAGCTGAATTTTTCCATTCATTTCACTCTCATTTATAAAACCTCTTTCCTACAAGGATGCATATTTCATTTCATTAATTCCTTTTAGAATTCACTAGCATTTTGATGGATTCAATTGATGGATTGATATGAGGAGATGCATACTTGAGTTTAAAAAAAAAAAAAAAAAAAGAAAAAAGAAACATGCGAATGTAAAAGAAAAAAAAAAAGAGAGAAAGAGAATAGAAAAGTTGAAAATAAATGAAAAAGCAAGAAAGGAAAAGAAAGTGGGAATAAAAGCACCTTTATAGCTTAGGAATTCAAGATCAAGAAATCAACCCTTAAATTGAACATTACTAATGCTATTGAATTCTACACATTGATTCACATATTAACTCCATCCTCATATGCATCCTTGTGCATTTCTTCCCCACCCTTACATTACAAGCCACAAAAGTCCTCTTGATTCTTGAGTACTTATGTATTTAAGTGGTGGAGAGGTAGAGCTATTACAAGCATATGGTAGAGCATTTGAATAAGTGAATTGAGTGAAAGAACCTTTAATACTTGTGAGTTGAGTGATACACTAATTCCCTTGTGTGGTCTTCTATATCTTATTCACTTAGATTAAATTACATATCATTGCTTGATTTCTTTACATTAGAATGTTCCATGGATGGATGTTGGTTGAAGAATCATTGTTGGTTGCAGTTGTAACCTGAACTTTTGAGCTTGCTTATTCCTTTCTCTCATCCTTCTCTTTCACAATATGTTTAGACCTGATTTGCCCAGGAGTGTAAAAGCTAAGTGTGGGGGAGTTGATAAGTCTCGTTATTTGCATACATTTCTAGCCCTAAACTCATGCTTTTGCCATCTATATTTGCATACTTTGGGCATAATTAGCTCCCATTGTGCATAAGAGTTGGTGAGAGGAATTGTGAGGTTTTGCTGGTGTTTTTGCATTTTTTATATGATTTTATATGTGTATACTTTTGATCCCTGCTTTGGTATGAATTTCAGGGAGTTTCAGTAGCATTTTTGCCATTCTGTCTGAGGCGCCATGGCAGATTTGGGAAAGCGCCGCGGCAGATTCCCAAAGTCACTCTTGGCCAAAGGCGCCACGGCGGACGAAAGTTTTCATGAAGCTCAGGATCACTAATCGAAACGACGCCATACAGGACAGGCGCCGCGGCGGATTGGCAAAGGCGCCGCGGCGGATGACGAAAAATTCCAGATTTAAATGCAGAGTCGCGCGCTTCAACCGAGAACGAGATTTTCAGTTCCTCATTCTTCCCCCAGACGCGATTTTCTTGCTCTCTCCGCCCTCTCTCAATTCTCTCTTCCATTTTCGTCTAAATTCATCAATTTCCACCGATCAACCATGGATCTTTCATCAATTCTTGCTGTTTCTACCCTAATCCAGAGTATGAGTAGCTGAATTTCCTAGTTTTCCTAGCAATGAAGCTGACCTGAGTTTATGAAGCTGAACAGGGAGTCATTTCAGATCCATTTTCCACTTTCTATTCTAAGGTTCATTTGTTTCAGTTGAACAATTGTGATTAGAATAAAGGTTGAGTGATTAGATTTATGTTTCTTGGGATTTAGATCTGATTGAACATTTAGATGTGAGTTGTGTCCTTTAATTTAGTTGAATAGAGGATTCTCTGTTGATTTGTAAATCTAATTCGTTTTACTTGGACTGTTGTTCTGTAAATCTGAATTTTGGTTGACTATATTGATGATTCACAGTTGTGGTCATCCTTAGAGAATTGCAACTTGCTTCTCAAGTGTTCTTGTCAATTGATTTTCCTTCTCACAGATCAAGATAATGAATCTAGTAAGATAAGTTGTTTCTGATCTGTGTTAAGAGAGATTTGAGCAGTAGTTGAATCTATCCATTTAATTGACATTAAGAGACTCCAAATTATAAGATTGAACAAGGAAGGTTGGATAAATTGCTAGGGGAACTACTATCTCTTATCTGAATCTCATTTGCAATTTACCTTTCATTAGATTTGTTTCTTGTTTTGATTTCTCTTTTCTAAAACTCAAGCTTTCATCTTGGTAATTTGATAATTAAAAGTGAATTGTTAAGAATTGAAATATAACTTAAGGCTCCTTGAGAAGAATGACCTAGGTAGTGCCTCACTTGCTGCATTTCCCTAGTAAAACTTTGATTACCTAGCGACAAGGTTTATCATTCTGTTAAGTTGAACAGATGAAAATGTTGCATTAAAAAAAATTACGCACAAATGTGAAATTTCCTGATTTTTTTTTACAGAAAATCCTGAAAATTTTTCAAAACATAAAGTACAGCCAAATTCTACACATTCAGATCTATTCCATAATCCACAATCCTAATAACATCATTACATAATAATTCAAGAGATTCAGATCCATTCCAAGAACATATACACAATCCTAGTAACATTCTAACATGTTTTAACAATCATAATAATCCTAGAAACTTCAATACCATCTAAGCCGATAACCTCATGTATCATTTTGAGTGTAAAACTCTTGAAGAAATTGCCCCACCAAACGATCTCGGATAGCATCAATCTCTTCATTGTTATAACAGTTTTCATCATCAAAGATCTATAAGTTATATAAATAAGAAGATTGAATTCATCAAAATAAGAGAATTAAAGAAAAACAATTCAATAGAAAAAACCAAATAATCATAATCAAATGAATTATTACCATCTCAAAATTTTGAATACATTCAGACTCAATAATTTCGTATATGAAACGAATAATATAATATCCACGCTCTACACTTTCTAGCTATCGATGACACTATAAAATCAAAGTGAATATGAATATGTATATATATAGTTGATGATATTAAAGAATTAAAAATATTCTTACTTTTGGTTTGTGCCAAACAGTCTTGCCATTTTTCCCCTCGCGTTTCCCTCCCTATATATAATACGTTTTAAAAGCCCTATGACAAAATAGAAATGACTAGGGATTAGAACAACTTAATGAAGTAGGAAAACAATATATTTGACCACAAAACTTACGTGCCAAAGATATGTTTCATTTCTTTGCTTAGGGGACGACCCAATGAATCAAACCAATAAATGAAATTATCTCTAGGACAAGGAATGCACAACGACCAATGTCCACTGAAATATAAAAAGAAGGAAAACTAGTAATGATTCTTTGAAAATTAAATAGATATAAATATGCAAATATAGATATAAGCTACTTACTTTTGATAATTGGAGCAAAATAACAAGGTAAGTGAGTGTCTGCAATGGTATTATCCATGTATCTCATCCAGCTATCAATATTATTCTTCAAAGGTTGCAAAGCGGCTGGACACATGAATCCATACAAATGTCCCTTTCCCGTAAAAGAGCACAAGTTGTGAAAGTAGCTATCATAAATTTGATACAAAACAAAAATTAATTCATACATATAAGTAAAAATGAGCAATTAGAAAATATATATCATAAAATAAAAGAGCAATTAGAAATATATATCATAAAATAAAATCACATTATTGCCAGTTGAATCCATGCAATGTCTAGCTGATCCAGGGATAGAAAGTCCTTGAGATCCCTCTGGTCCAATCCAAAATGATATGTGATTTGCTCTCCCACAATCCTACTAGGCATTTGTATATTGACTTTGTTAACTGATTCATAAATGTCATACAGTTGTGCCAAATAGGGAAATTTAGTAGCATCTTCAACATCCTAATAGAAAAATATAATAAAAATAAGTAACATAAAAGTATGTGAAAGAGAAATCAGAAAATGCTTGTGTTTTGTACCATTGGAGATATGACGTCAATGAGTCTTTTAGGCCATAAAATAAAATGCCTATTGCTTCGCCTAGCTTGCCAACCTCGTCACTGGGAAACAGCAAATCTACATCTACCTCCTCCTCTCGAACAGCCGTAACCATCACTTTGACCGAGTCCGCTAGGATTTTTTGATTATGAATTTTAGACCCCTTTGTATATCTAATGGCATTGGCAACAACACGCATATTTGGGTCATCTAAATAGAGAACACAAGGTTCTCCATTATTTAATGGGGGACTAGGGTTAAACGGAACTGACGGCATTTGTGGATTGAAACTCCCTTTTGTGCTGCCATAGGCTGGAGAATTCTGAGACCATGATACAAATGAAAGAATGGAATTAAATGGAAACAATGTTGACAAAATTCAAAACAAAATAATTATGTTGTGATTAATTATATACCTGAGGTATACGTTCTTGTGGTTGAAATTGCCCAATTTGCATGCTTGAGACCAAAGACCTTATCTCCTCCCGAATGTCGGACATAAACTCATTTTTGAAGAATTGACAAACCTCATCACTTGTCATAATCTCTTCACGAACTTGTGCTCGAATTTTGTCCATCAGGTCAGCACTTTGGACACTTCTGCCTGTAGAGCTTTGTGAACCGGAACCAAAATATTGGGTTAAACCAACTGTCTTTGATAACCCTCTTACTTCACCAGGATGGTCTAACTTCCCAGTTGCAGCTGCCAGGATATCCATCTTTCCACTTGGAGCAAAAGAACCTTGACTACTCTGCTCCTCAAGTATATCCTATAACATACAAGCAATAAATGATAAGTCAACAGAATGTGAACACTAATTTAATTTAGATTGTTTTAATTCAAGTACTTACAATTTTTTGAGCAATGTCAGCAACAGTCTGATTGATATATTCACCTTTCTTCATCCTTGCATACTTCCATATTCTATGTCGAGAAGGAGGAGACGGGGCTTGAACAACAATGCTGGGGTCTAACTTTGTAGCTTCTTGCATTTTTTGCAAATCAGTTTCCATAATCTCCTGTTGTGCCTTTCTGTAACCGCCACAAGACATGTAATGCTGGTACAGATTTTTAGATTGTTTTTCTTTATTTTGAGCACTTAATTTCTACAGAAAACAAACAAAAATGAAGTTAGTTCAATGAAATAAACTAGTTTATATGGTCATATTCACTAAGTAGAATAAGTTTATCTGAGATTCAGGAGCTAGACGTGAAGCCACAAATTTTCTCCAAGTGTCTTCGTCAAGAAATGAGTAAATATCACATGGGTTTTCATCTTGTTTAAGCCCTCGAATGTAAGTACAAGTGAGTATTGTCTTAAAATCTTTCCATCGCTCATGTACTTGGTCTAGCCACCGTTTTCTCATCTCCTCTGTGGGAGGGATGTCATAGGTTTGCTGTGAAGTTCATTTGTAATGAATGAAATTAGAATATTTAATAGTAAGAAATATTATTAAAAAGTATAAGAAGTTTATGAAGTTACATACCAACATATCTTGCCAAATCGCATTCTTTGTTTTGTCTGGTACTTCTTTCCAGTTAGAATACAGAATGCTCACTTTGCTTCGACCCAGAAGGCCTACATAGCTTATGAACTTATCTACTTCTGGACCAACTGATTCATATTATCATCAAAATCTGCATGCTTCCTTTGAATTTTCCCGTGACGTACTGCTAGCTTTGGCATTCTCATGGTGCCTCTACCCCTTTTTCTATCAGGTTTATTGTTCACTTGATCTTCACCAAAATTGTCCATGTTTCTATCATCATCCTCCATGTCCTGTTAGTAAACTAGAGTGAACCAAGTGAGTCAACTGTAATGAAATCAATAAAAAATTAACAAATAAGAAACACAAAATTCTAATATAGTGCATAACTTTTCGATTAGGGTCTTACATTATGCATTTTCCCATATTCCTTCACAGTGATCATTCCTAACAGCATATTTATCATCGTCATCTACCAATTCTACTTCATTCGATAGAGGTGGATTTGTAGTGAAAGGTGATGTCTCATCAATGTTAAAGGTTGGATCAGTGTCCTTTTGTTTTTTACCTTGAAGCACAAATGACAATTTGGTATTTGCAGGATCAGTGGCATAAAAAACCTATTTTGCTTGACTTGCTAAAATAAATGGTTCATCTGTATAACCAATCCTATGAAGATCAATTAACGTAAATCCAAATTTTTGATCTATTTGAACACCATTATTGTTAACCCACTTACACTTGAAGAGAGAAACTTTGAAATTTGTGTAATTGACGTCTCATATCTCCTCAATAACACCATAATAGGCCATGGATGCCAATTTAGGGTTTTTATTTGGCGCTAGAGAAATGCATTACTTCAGCAACTACCATTACCCACTATTTTGCACAGTACTTTTCTCATCTTGAGCTTTTGTATAGAAGGAATACCCATTTATATCATATCCACTCCAAGTGGTGACATCAAATCGAGGCCCCCAAGCTAGCCATTTTATTGTGTCAGAAACATTTGTCTCCCTCCAAACATGTTTCTTGAACCATGCAATAAATGTCTTATTATGCTCATTAGCTATCTGTCTATCGCTTTTCTTTGGATACTTGTCCTTTAAAATCTGCTTATGCTTATCTAAGTATGGTTGAACTTCTTTCATATTATTTAAAATGTATAGTGTGCTTGGAATAGTTCTTCACATATAATACTCTTTACTTTAAGCCCTCGAGTTCCCTTACCTATCCCATCGTCATGTTGAGCTTATGCTTCCACTCCAGATAAATATCCTTTGCAAAAGTCTATGGCCTCTTCAGCTACATATCTTTCAACAATTGATGCCTTAGGTCGATAAGGATTCTTAAAATAACCCTTTAAGACTTTCATGAATCTCTCAAATGGATACATCCATCTTAGATATACAGGGCCACAGAGCCTTACCTCTCTTACTAAATGCACTATCAAATGTATCATGATATCAAAAAATGCTGGAGGAAAATACATTTCTAGTTGACACAGAATAACATACCCCTCTTTTTCCAATTCATCTAACTTTTCAATGTTAATAACTTTGCTGCAGATAGCATTGAAAAAAAATACACAGTTTAGTTATTGTGTTTCTCACATCATCTTTCATAATACCTCGAATAGCCACTAGTAATAGTTCCTGCATCAATACATGATAATCATGAGATTTCATCCCAACTAACTTTAAATCGTCCATCGAGATAAGCTTTTTCATATTAGAAGAATAACCTTGTGGTACCTTAATGTTATGCAAACATCGGCACAAGCTAGTTTTCTCTGCTTTCGACAATGTGTGTGCCGTTGACTCCAAATAAACCCTCTTACCACCCTCTTTTAGTTGCGGATGTAATCATTCTCTTATTCCCATTTTAGCCAAGTCTAGTCTAGCATTGATTCCATCTTTAGTTTTCCTGGTATGTGCAAAAGAGTACCAATAAGGCTATCACAAATGTTTTTCTCCACATGCATCATATCAAGACTGTGTCTAACATCAAGATTACACCAATATGGAAGATCAAAGAATATGGACTTTTTTTTACCAAATGTTCTTCTCACCTACAATCTTTTTATTCTTACCAAACACGACATCAATTATTTCCACTTTACGATAAACTTCCTCCCCAGTTAATGGCTTCGGAGGCAATCCATGTTCTGGTGTACCATTAAAAACCTTTTTCAATCTACGGTATGGGTGGAATCAATCGAGAAACCTCTTATGACCAAGATAAACTGTTTTCCTTCCATGCTTAAGTTGGTGGTAGTGTGTGTCTGCTTCACATATAGGACATGCTTTATGTCCCTTTACACTGTATCCTGACAAGTTTCCATAGGCAAGAAAATCATTTATCGTCATGAAGATAATTGCATGCAGCTTAAAGGACTCTTGTTTATGTGCATCGAACATATCTACGCCTTCCTCCCACAATTTCGTCAAGTCTTTAATCAAAGGTGCCAAGTAGACGTCGATATTGTTCCTCGGCTGTTTTGGTCCCGATATCATCATAGACAACATCATGTACTTGCGCTTCATGCATAACCAGGGAGGTAAGTTATAAATCACAAGCAAAACTGGCCATGCACTATGTGTGCTGTTGAGAGTACCGTAAGGATTAATTCCATCTGTATAAAGCCTAAGACGAAGATTTCTTGGCTCACTACCAAATTCTGGATACATTTCATCTATTTTCTTCCATTGGGGAGAATCAGCATGGTGCCTAAGATATTTTCTATCTGATATTTTGTCATCAACGTGCCATGTCATCTTTTTTGCCTTTGTTGCATTAGCAAACAACCCTTTGAATCGTGGTATTATTAGAAGATACCATAGTACCTTCAAAGGTTGCCCTTTAGTTGTCTCATTAGCATTACCATCATCACTATCTTTGTGCTTTTTCACTTTATATCGTAAAGATCCGCATTTTGGACACTCACTAAGATTAGCATACTCTTCCCTGTATAATATGCAATCATTAGGACAAGCGTGTATCTTTTCATAGCCCATTCCCATCTGAGACAAGATTTTCTTTGCCTCATAGACACTATTTGGAAGAACATTATCAGCCGGAAGCATATCACCCAACAATTGAAGTAATTCCGTAAAACTTTTATCTATCTATCTATTAGTTTCCTTCAAATTGAATAATTTCAATACAGTTGTCAACCGTGTATACGTAGAACACCCAGGGTATAAAGCTATTTCTGCATCACTTTGCAAGCTATCATTTATATGCGATTGTGCGGAGAACCCCTGGCCAACATCATGAATCATATCATGCACAACATCATTGAATCCACCCACCACTTCCTCTTCTTCAACCAATGGCATTGTTCCTCTTTTGCCATGCCATATCCATCTTGTATATCGAAGATTTATCCCCTCACAAAATAAGTGATCCCTTAAACCATCAATAGTCAAACGTCTCCAATTTAAACAATTAACACAGGGGCAAAAATACTTTCCACTTTTGTCATAAGCATTCTTTTTAGTAAATTCAATAAATTCTTCTACCCCATCCTCATACTCCTTAGATGTTCTTAAAGCACTCATCCAACTACGATCCATTCTATTAATATATAAGAAAATATTATCTAAAATTTAACATAAGAAAATTTTATTAATTTTCACAAATAAAATACATCATCCAAAAATATTTTTTTCAATAAATAAAAGATATATTTTTCTATTTAAACTCACCAATTTATTTAATCTAATATCATTATTAATTGTTTCCTACACAAATTCATATAATTCATACAGATAGCCATTTCATCAAACACCATAACTACTACAACAAAATATTTAAAACAACTCATTCTTTATAACTCATAGATATCATGAAAACAAACATCTAAATAACAGAAAATCAAAAACTAATCAATTCCATTCTATTGATTATACATGCATCTGCCTTACCCACAGGTTACTTAAAAATCTAAATTAAAATACAATCACAAGCTAGACTCCTAATTCCAACAACAGTTCATCAAACAACAATAAGCAACATATATGATCAATTAATCTTTAAAAAGATATCATACTTACTTATGAAGTGAAGAATGCAAAATGAAGAGAGCTGCAGACCGCCCACAAGTGAGCTGGAAACACCAAAAAAAATGTGAGTGAAAAAAAAAAGGGGTTACAAGGGGTTGGGCGAGGGTCGGGGTTGGGGTGGGGTTGTTCATAGGGTGGGGATAGGGGAGTGGGGATGCAGGGGGAGGGCGGGGGGGACCGCGCTGGAGTTGGGGACAGGTGGGGCCACTTGATGGGGGATGGGGGGACAGGGGGGCTGGGAATGCGGACGGCGAGTTAGGGGGAGTGTGGGGTTTTGGAGACAGTGGGGGTTTTGGAGACAGTGAGGAGTGTCAACTTGTGGGGAGCTGAGGGATGAACTGATGAAAGATAAGGGTGAATATGAAGGGAGTTTTTGGGGGAGTAAGGGGCAGGGGGGACAAAAAGGGAGCCCATATTCCTCTGGTCTAACAGACCAGACGAATATAGGCTACCTTTTTCATCTGGTCCGTATACTAGAGGAATGTGGGAGGCAATATTCGTCTGTTTTGTCCCAACTGAAGAGTATGGGCTCCCATATGCGTCTGTTTTAATTTCAGACGAAAATAGGAGACGAAAATGAACTTTTTTGTAGTAGTGAAAGATACCTTCCCTTAGAAGACAACGTCCCACAAGAGGAAATGATACAACAACCATATATGACAAATTTGCTTTATCTTGATGAAGGAGATCTGATATACGAATGCCA
This sequence comes from Neltuma alba, assembly GCF_004799145.2. Classification (NCBI taxonomy): domain Eukaryota; kingdom Viridiplantae; phylum Streptophyta; class Magnoliopsida; order Fabales; family Fabaceae; genus Neltuma; species Neltuma alba. The sequence goes on along the minus strand of NW_021635558.1, from coordinate 5,739 downwards.
ATATTGTAAGGTGTTACTGTGGTACAATGAGAGAGTCAAAAGGTCTTCTACTTATGTAATCCCAGTGTTTTCTATTTGCTGTTCATAGGGAAAAATTATTGTTCTGTACCTTCAAACACCACCAGAGCCATTCAGGAAATTATTTCTTAATAAGGAAAGCCCAGCGTCCAAAAATTTCTTAGCCCATATAAGAACATATAACAACATGTTCTGTTTTACATCAATAAGTGGAAAGATAAATCACTCTGTCAATTTGCATGGCAAGGGGCCTTACATATTTATACTTTTTGGTCAAAATCATCATCACATAGGAAGTTTACTTCCAGCAGAAGGGAGCCCGCCCATTTTTTCTCAACTCTACATATATGACACTGCCAACGAGATGGTAAATAGAATTGCAGCTGTATCGTAAGTATTTTTTTCCTTAACGGTTCTCTACACATTAGACAACTCTAAGAGCTACCATAATATACTCATTTCTCCTAAACAATAAAAATTCCATCTTCATTGTAATGCAGGAGAAATGCAAGAAATTCAGATATAGATATTGATATGGTAGAGCAAATTAAAAATTCTCTCAATGATCACAACCCATTAGTTAAGCATCACCGAATGGCCACAAAACTACTGAGGCAGAATAGCCAGGAAGATGTAAGGATACGTCTCATTAGAAGTAATACAAGCAACCTAGCGTATAATTTTCCCTCATCCTCTGAGATTGCTATATTAATAGTGGGTCATTTTGACAGATCTTATTACAAAAGAGACATAATTGTCGAAAGGCGAGAAGGCCAATTACAGAGAATTGATGAACTTCACAGAGCTTATCTACTACTTCAGTACCCAATTATATTCCACTATGGAGATAATGGGTACGACCCTGCAATAGAACATGCCAAATATTCCCTAGCAAATACAAGGGGAAAAAACAGCTCAGCATTAGAGATTACCTTACATTCAGACTAATGAGTAGAAAGAATGAGATCTCGGCATTGCTACATTCCAAAAGATTGCTACAGCAATTTATTGTCGACAGATATTCTATGGTGGAGAGTGAGAGGTTACGATTCATTAGAAATCATCAAAATGAGTTAAGAGTGGACTTGTATGAGGGTCTTACTAATGCAATATCGAGGGCAGAAACAGATCCATCCTCAATAGGGAGAAGAATAATACTCCCATCATCATTTACTGGAGGAGCAAGGTACATGTACCAAAACTATCGAGATGCTATGGCATTATGAGCATGGGATGGCTATCCAGATCTATTCCTTACTTTCACATGTAATCCAGCATGGCCAGAAATAAGGCGATATTGTAAGAAGGAAAAACTAAACCCATCAGACCGACCAGAAATATTAGCGAGAATTTTCTAGCTAAAACTTGAGGCATTAATGAAGGTTCTGCAAAGCGACAGTATATTTGGGAACATCAAAGTAGGTACATAAATATTCACCAAATAAACAGCTATGTTTAAGGTTTCTCTAAATTTTATGTTCACCAACATATACTTTTACAAGTAACATTATACCCTTCCATGTTATGCAAAAATATATACCATTGAATTTCAAAAGAGAGGATTGCCACACGCTCACATAATCCTGTTTCTGCATCCTTCAGTCAAACCAAAAACACCAGAGGACATTGATAGAGTAATTTTGGCAGAAATCCCAAACAAGGAGGGGGACCCAATCTTATACGACTTGGTTGCTAATTTAATGACACATGGTCCTTGTGGTAATTCGTCAATTAGATCTCCATGTATGAAAAATGGCAAGTGTTCTAAGCATTTTCTGAAGAGATTTAAAGAAAGTACAATAATGGACGATGATGGGTATCTGATCTTATGTCGTTTAAAACCAAATTTAATACTCTAAGAATGCAGCAAAGTAGCTTCCAATCAGAGGTTGATCTCAAGGAACTCAAGAGTCCAATAGTGTTATTAAGTGATTAAGTCACAACTTAGGGAAGAAATTGTTGGAAATTGTGCCCTAGGGGCCAATCATTATGTTATGAACATTGTTGATTTATGAATTTATTAGTTACGTTATCATATTATTTGCATGTTTACTGTGATGACTATCCTTGGATAACTTATGATTTATCCTAAATGTCCCTGGTCGGTCATCTATGTGGGAGCAGAGATGAAATAAGACCAGTATGACTTTAAAAATATATAGAGATATAAATTAAAGTCATAGGCACATGTAAGAGTACAAGGTGTTGGACCAACCCGCTATGAGAGAGCTGCATGGGTTAAGTCATAAGCTTCTCTCATATACAAACCATGTCACTGTGCCCTTTGACCTGAGATCATCATGGATTCCTACATGAGAAACGCTCAGCTTTGACCTAGTCAAAAGTCACTTTTGACCGAGTGATCATAAAGACTATGTTCAGGCTTAGTGGTTTTTCATGCGGAGGAATGTGAATGGTCAAGATGGAATTTGTCCCTCACATTCGTAGAGAGATATTACTGGGCCCCTCGATGAGTGAGTCTGAGAAATGTATGGCCATACTATAATGGAAAGGTAGTTCCGTTTCTATACTCAGACTACTCAGGGATCGAGAAAGTAACGGTCATGAATAGGAGGATGACGTTCTCCATGCCTCATCCATGACCAAAATGTCGTGTGACAAAAGGGACGTGATATGGTTGTATGAAAGGTTACATCGTTCAACGATCCTCATATGATTTGGGTAGTCGTGATGTCTTGCTAGAGACCGCTTATGACTTGTGAGTCATTATAGTTAATGGCCCACTGCCAACTTCATATGGGCCTACAGGGTCGCACACAAAATAGCCCAACACGAGTTATGATGTCCAGATTCATTGAATCTAAGATATGTCCAGATTCAATGAATAATATAGGGTGGACGTGTATATATATATAAATTCGTATATATATATACATACATATTATATAAATATAAGAGATATTAATTGTTAGATTTAATTTATAAGGATAAATTAAATCTATATAAATTAATTCCGTCATATCTTTATTTTGAATTAAATAAATAGGTGAATTAAATCTATGAGACGGATTTAATATAAACCATATTTATTTAATTGTTCTCTTATCTGATTAGGCAATATTTGATATTGTATTAATTTCGAAATTAATTTAGGATTAATTTTGAAATTAAATATCATTCATAATACCTATAGCATCCTATATATTTGATATTAGGAGCTAGGGTTTTGAGTGAGAGAGTGAAAACACTTGCAGATAAGAGACGGCCAAAAATTGGGGAAGGAGGACGGATTCTTTGAAAAACCTTAGACGGACAAAGAGACGCTAGCACGTCGTTCGTGACTGGAGAGCTATTCGTGTGGATACCGGTAGAGGAAGTCGACCAGAGTTGTCGACTTCGAACGACAAAGGAGGAGAGCAGAGGCATCCTGAACGGCAGAATCACCAAGCTACCAAGAAATCGAACATCGAAGGTAATACTTCTTACTACTTGACTTAAACACGATCGGTAGATCCAAGCAAGGGATTGAAATTTTAAATTTATTTTTCGTTGCGCATTTTTCAATTCCCTTCAGAAATTAGGTGAATGCATTGGCAAATGAGATGAAATCATTGCTAGAATGTAATCAAATGCTACAAAAATCAGGATTCAGAAAGGAGAATGTTTTGAGATTGGACATCAATGAGATGAATGATTCCTCGGAGGTATAACTTTGCCTTCATTGCCTTTCTTGCATCAATCAGAATTTAAGAGCTTTAATTGAATTAATTTCTGATGAGGTAAGATTGATAAAATGGAGATTCAGCCACTTCTAAAAGAAATATTAACCAATACTTCTTAAGAATTCAATCACAATGTATAAATCCGTAACTAGACCTAGCTAAAGAACCACACATCATTCCTCTAAATCAAGAAGATAACTTCTGAATACAATTAACCAAATCTCAACTCATAGAAATGGACAAAGAGGAGTCTGAATCCAGAAACAAAGATTAACAACACAATCAAAATGTTATTGAAATTAAACACTTATAAACTCTAAACTCTTCCCTGTTTAACCATAGCTCAAGCTCCATTATAACTCCTAGAAATCCTTCAAGCTTAGCTGGACATGGAGGATGAAATACTCAAGCTGGAGGATAGGAACACAATGATGTAATGGTGATAGTTAGGAAATGGAGAATCTGAACGAAGGGTTCCAGCCTAATCCAGAAATGCTGAGAGCTAATGATAAAGATGATGATGGAAAACTTCCAGAACTGAATCTCAAAAACCTCCATCCCCCCTAAATGCTTTTCTTTCTTGTATTTAACGCCTTCCAACTGAAAATTAGTTCAGGATTCGTATGCTAACCGAAATGGAGCTCCAAGACCTGGTTCTATTCCCTCCCAGATTCTGTTACGCGCGTTTTGGTTTAAATTGCTGATTTTCATCATCTGTTACGGCACCTATGATCATCTGTCGCAGTGCCTTACCAATACGTTGTCGTTTGTATTAGTGACTCTGAGCTCCTTGTGAAACTTGGTCCGCCGTGGCACCTATCCCAGAGAGTCCTCTGGCAAATCCGTCGCGGCGCCTGAGATGACATGCTATGACGCCTCAGACAGAATGGCCAAATGCTGAAGAAGCTCCCTGAAACTCACACTAGACAAGGAATCAAAAGTACACACAAATAAAATCACATAAAATCATGCAAAAACACAAAGAAAACCTCACGACCTCCTTCACCAACTCTTATGCACAATGAAAACTAATTATACCCAAAATATGCAAGTATAAATGGCAAAAGCATGAATTTAAGGCTAGAAATATATGCAAATAATGAGGCTTATCAGTTACCCCACACTTAGCTTTTGTACTCCTAGGCAAATCAGGTCTAAACATAATGTGAAAGAGAAGGATGAGAGATAAGGAATAAGCAAGCTCAAAAGTTCCAGTTACAAATGCAACCAACAATTATTCTTTAACTAACAGCAGTCCATGGAACATTCTAATACAAAGAAATCAATCAATGATATACAATTTAATCTAAGTGAAAAAAATATGGAAGACCACACAAGGGAATCAATATATCACTCAACTCACAAGTGTTTAAGGTTCTTTCACTCAATTCACTTGTTCAAATGCTCTACCATATGCTTGTAATAGCTCTACCTCTCCTCCACTCAAATACAAAAGCATTTCAAGAATCAAGAGGACTTTTGTGGCTTGTAAAGTAAAGGGTAAGAAGGCGGTGCACAAGAATGCATATGAAAGAGAGGATAGTATGTAAATCAATGTGTAGAATTCAATAGCATTAACAATGTTCAATTAAGGGTTTAACTTCTTGATCTTGAACTCTAAAAGGACAATGGTACTTTTATTCCTTCTTTACTTTCTTTTCTTGCTTTTTCATTTCTTTTCAACTTTCCTAATCCTCTTTTTTTTTTAATATTTCTCATCTTCTTTTTTTTTTGTTTCTTTTCTTTTCATTTTTTTCAGTTTTTTCTTCCTTTTGCACCCATGCTCAAGTATGCACTTTCTCATATCAATCCATCAATTGAATCCATCATAATGCTAGTGAATTCTAAAAAGAATGAATGAAATGAAATATGCATCCTTGTAGGAAAGAGGTTTTATAAATGAAAGTGAAAATGAATGGAAAAATTCAACTAAAAGGCTCAAATGGGTAGCAAAGGGTAAATCATGTAAGGGTTGGCCATTTGGTCTAAGTAGTTATTTTGAATGAATGCCTCAATCATGTTCAAGAGATACAAATGT